>NW_026250960.1:0-78 GCF_022114955.1 Emericellopsis cladophorae | reverse complement strand
GGAAAAGGGGGGGGGGGGGGGGGGGGGGGGGGGGGGGGGGGGGGGGGGGGGGGGGGGGGGGGGGGGGGGGGGGGGGGG